>NC_063447.1:17604247-17606747 GCF_020379485.1 Brassica napus
TTTTGGCGGCATGGCCGAGTGGTAAGGCGGGGGACTGCAAATCCTTTTTCCCCAGTTCAAATCCGGGTGCCGCCTCAACAGGAGACTTGAAATCAGCTAGGACTTCAAGATTCTTCTCAGTCTAATTCATTGAAATTCCATCCAGTAGAACAGAACGTTCCTACTGCTTTTTTGCTTATAATTTACGTAAAAACGGTTAGTCAAAATAATTAATTTGAATACAATTTGACTATCCATGAAAAAAAGATGTCAATTTCTCGTCTTAAATGAAAGGAATGCATTAGATTTAGTAGTATCCTAAGGGGCCCACTAGTATGGTAGAAAGAGATCTCTTTCTACCATACTAGCCATTATGGTTATTGTAATGTATAAATATACAAGTGAAATATCTTAATATAAAGGAATCCACCCATATCTCTCATTGAAATGATTGAAGTTTCTTTATTTGGAATCGTCTTAGGTCTAATTCCTATTACTTTGGCCTTTATTCCATAGTCCTGGGGCTATTTACAACTAGCCAATTCAGAATTTGCAGGTGTATTAACAAGTGCATCTTTGATGCAGTCATCGATTCTCCCGAGAGTTCACAATTACCGCGCGCAAACATATTAATTTAATGACTTAATGATGAGGAACGCATTTTTTCTATGCTACTAATACTTGTACTTTCTCTGCTATTCTGCCCAAGCCTAGCTGAGGAAGAGTTAAGGGGCTTCGAAAAATATGCTGATTCGGCCGGTAAAAATACTATATGTCTCCCTGGGATTGGCTTTGGGCTTTTCCTGCGCAGCTTAGGTGGAAGGCGAAGAAGGCCTCATTCCGGGAGGGCCCGAGCCATCAGTGAGATACCACTCTGGAAGAGCTAGAATTCTAACCTTGTGTCAGGACCTACGGGCCAATTACTCTTGTATTTTTATTATTTCTTAGAATATCTTGTATTTTTATTATTATACCTTTAGGCCGTAGTATTGATGCTGTCTTTTTTGCAGCTTTTATTGTAGCTGGAACTATGTGGTATGGTTCAATTTGATTTTCTAAATTACTCTCTCACTTTATTATTAGTTATTATTATTATGAAATTCATTAGAATGAAATTCAAAAAATTCTAAATTATAGACTTTCGAATGAAATTTTTACTATATAGATATAGATAGAAAGTTAATGAAAGTAATAGAAAGTTAAAGAAAGTAAAAGCTCCTTATCGGATTTGAACCGATGACTTACGCCTTACCATGGCGTTACTCTACCACTGAGTTAAAGTGAGGATGTTGTTGATTGTGAACCCATATTGGGTTATTTACACAGAGGAATGGAAAAAATTTTAAACGGAAATATTATGGAAATGTATTGAATCGATTCTTTTTATGTCAATCGAACCTTTTTTGGCTCTCTCTTTAGCTCTATGTCTCTTATCCCTAGGAGGTCTTCCTCCACTAGCAGGTTTTTTTGGAAAACTCCATTTATTCTGGTGTGGATGGCGGGCATGCCTATATTTCTTGGTTTCAATAGGACTCCTTACGAGCGTTCTTTCTATCTACTATTATCTAAAAATAATCAAGTTATTAATGACTGGACGAAACCAAGAAATAACCCCTCACGTGCGAAATTATAGAATATCCCCTTTAAGATCAACCAATTCCATCGAATTGAGTATGATTGTATGTGTGATAGCATCTACTATACCAGGAATATCAATGAACCCGATTATTACGATTGCTCAGGATACCCTTTTTAGCTTCTAGAATCTATTTCTTAGTTCAAGATCCCTCTTACTAACTGGAATCAAAGAATTAGTAGATCGGTTCTGCCCAAAATGGGAATTAAGGTTATGAACTTATAATCTATAATCTGATGATCGAGTCGATTCCATGATTATAAGTTCATTCCATACCGGACCAGACCGGAATAAGGTTATATACATTCTCATTATGAGAAGGGGTCATTCGAGTGTATCTAAATAGATACTATGTTTACATAGGGATCCCTACGTCGTTACATTCCATTTAGGATTAGGAATAGGCGAAATCTGACCTACTTTTTACATATCTCTCGTTATTTGGGACCCTATTCACCTCTTTGGTTGGACTTCTATTGAATCGAGAAATAGGTTTGATTGTCCATCTTTTTGATATAATATTAATATATATATAAGGTATCCTCCGGATAATTCAAATCTAAGCAATTAGATGTCCGACTCGGGCCTATATGACATGACGAATCATTCTCAATGAATCCATAAGAAGTGATCCTATTTTTTTCATCGGGTCCGGGTAGAGACCAAAGGTCTTGAGCGACCGATCCGGCAGAACAACACAAAAGATAAAGAAGTATCGTGAATTTCTTCATGCTCGTTCCAAGTTCGAAGTACCATTTGTACAAATAAGAATCCCCTTCGTTACATGATTTCTTCTTCATATAGATAGATATAGGATCTATGGGGCAATTACTTATAAGTACATTTTGTGCAACAACCCTTCCTATCTGATAGAAAAGGATCCCA